>NW_027130438.1:0-15488 GCF_026122565.2 Emydura macquarii macquarii | reverse complement strand
GTTAGTGTTTGTAGTCCCATATTACATTAAACTGATATTTAAAGTCCCTTTAGATTTTTTTTTCTCATAGGGTCCACAGGAGAGTGTTAAGGTGTAATGGGGGCCCTACTGATAGGTTGGACTTTCTGCATCCTAGTGAACTGGTGGATCAAATATTAGGCTTCTTGCCCCAGTGAAGATGGAGAGGGAGATGTGATATGCTGTGATTTTTTGAACATAGTGGAAATTTGTGACTGATGAATCTCTGCTTATGGTTGGTCAGAAGAAAGGCAGGTCCAAGAAAGTCTGTAGCTCTGGGAATAGTCAGTTGAGCATGTGACACCCGACAAGGTCCCAGGTTTTAATATGAAGATTGATTTCTCATCCTTTAGCAAACTTCACACCCAGAAAGGGGTTGCCATAACAACAAAATCCTGTGGGCCTAATACAAAGCCCATTAAAGACGTCAGTAGGATTTGGATCAGTTCCTATGGACTCATTTTGCGGATCAGTTCCTATGGCAGGAATTCCTATGCCAGCTGAAGTGAAGAGTATATGGATATTAATCTGCCCTCCTTAATTATTTATTTCCACTCTTAAACCCTCAGATTCTTTTTTTACCATGAAGTTCCCTGCTTTTACAAAAGTTTTAATTTTATTTCAGTGTAAGTTTTCTGTTGATAAATTTAATGATTAACTATAATTTCTCTTTCTACACGTTTTAACTGTATTATTAATTTCATCAACAGAAGGATGCACTTTCCTCTGAGTTGGCTCCTGGGTTGGGTGATGGGTTCAGAAGCCACTGTTATCCATCAAAGTGAAGAATGTTTAAAAGGACAACCAGAATTAAACTATAACCAAACAAACCATAAACAAACCCACTATTAATTATATCTGCATGCACAGATACACACAGCACGTTAAACGAACATCAAGATGGCAAAATCTTGGATTCAAATGTTAGGATATAGCAGAATTAAAGTTCCCTGTGCATTCTAAATTTGGCTCCTTTGTATCTGTGAATTATGATATAGTTTTTAATACCATGATCACATACTATTGTCCCCTGCCACCAATTGTCACCACTGATCACCACTATTGTCCACTGCCTTACCCATGAGACCAGACTTTCCCTGCCTCGTTCTCTACACATCTGCCAGCTTCTGCAAGAAATGAGGCCAGGGTCCTACAGGCAGCAGCCTCCTTCATTGCACAACCCAGATACATCCCCAGAGCTGGTGTATCCAGTGCACTGAATGAGGCAAGAGTCCTGGGGAAAAAATAGCATGTGATCATTTAGTAAGACTGCTATAATGCCTGTGCACAAAGGGGCCCAATTAAGGTTGCTCTGTCTCTCTGCCCAACCAATCTCAGATGTAACCCTGCACTCCTGCTCCTTCTCAGATGTGACTCCTTTTCCCCCATTCCCACATCCCAGTTCTCTGTTCCCTGTACCGGTTCCCACGCCCAGTCTCCTTGACAGGGAAGTTTCAAGCCACCTTAATAGTAGATGATGTGACCAGCTTCACCTAGAGAGAAAGAGAGAGGGAGGAAGGGAAAGGCGGGTGGGACTGCCAGCACTTTAGATAGTATTTAATACATCATCCAATTCTATCAAAAGTGGGTGAGCAGATTCTCTTTTTAAAATTGGTTTCTGCCAGTTTTTATATTGCAGGAAGCAATTTTTCCCACACTTGTTTCACATAAATCCTGATGTGATATTTTTTCATAGAATAAAAGTATACTGTTTATTATTACAGTTTCCAAACCATGAGCTTTTTGTTTCAGATTCCTTTTTCCCAAGAATGTCTCCCTGGATGGTGGCTTGGAATGTGACTCTGGTGATTTTGTTGGTGTTCATCAACCTTACTCTTATTCTGTTCAAATTAAAAGGTGAAACTCTAATGGGGGAAAATACAGTGTAATCAGAATGAGATTTTCTTTTTAGAAAAGAGAGTTTATATTTTCTACATGAGAAAGTTACACCAGCTTATGACATGAATTTAAATTGATTTTATTAAACCAGAGCAAACCCCTGTGTGGACACTTCAGTTTAGTTTGAACCTGTTCCTAGAAAAACCCTAAAACTAGGTTTGCACTAGTTTTTAACTAGACTTTCAGTGGGGCCTGATGGAATTAGGTTCCCAACTCCCATTGAAATACAATGTGCTTTGGCTCTTAACTCCCCTACGCTTCTATGCAAATCTCTGTGTTAAGGGGTTTTTGATGTTTAATTCTATGGTATCCAAAAGATTATTGCGGCATTAATGAACAGCTTATTACTGTTGGTGTGGCAGGCTCGATCAGGTGTTTTTTTGTTGTCAACTTGTGAGCAAATCTTCAGCCTTGGGGACGACGGGCTATGTTTTTGTTGTTAGTTTTGGGCTCTACCCAGTATCCGGAAGAGGGGGCTGAACAGGAAACAGGAGAGTTTGCTCATTGTTTTGATCTCAGGTTAGAGTCAATTCTTGAGGAATCAATTTTTGAGGTTCTCTAGGAAGCAAATATCCACAGGATTGGTGCTGTGCCCCAGCTTTTAAAGAGATTATTGGAGGAAGCTGTTCAGCCTGCCAGAACTCCAAGGGGTCTTATTCTTCCTTCAGAGTAGATCCCACAGCCTCACCACCTTCTTGAATGAGCCTTTTGGTTCCAGCACTCCTGTTTTCAAAATAAGAGCTCTGCCCAGCAAGTCCATACTGAGACAAACTACTGAGCAGAGGCTTGTATGCTCTTCAGGGACTAATGCACCCCAAGAAGTATTTGCAGTGACACCAAATACCCTTTTCAAAACAAAGTAGGATTTATTAGTCAACGGGCATCAATTCTTGGAGCTCCCTCTAACCAATCCTTGGTGTTAGGTGAAGTTCCTGAATGAAGGAATTGCCTGTGTGCCGTTTGTGATGATCTCTGTTCTAGGACAGGTCCATATGTGCAAATAAATCAAATTACACTTAAAATGTACCCAGAATGTGTCATGGATTTCTTCTCCATTGGGAACCCTACCTGTAAGTCCCTGGAGATCTGCAATGGCTTGGTAGAGGGGCAACATTATTATTAGACAAGGTCTCATAATGAAAATAGTCTTTTTTAAACCTAGATTCACTGAAAAAGTCATTACTTTTTATTTGTTTTCTTTTTTAGGAAAACATCTGGACACTATCAGTATGTTCCATTTTTCTTCTGGTAGAATCAATGTTAAGCTATGAAAGTTTTTTGAATGAATGTGACAATGTCAACTTGAAAATAACAATAAGTACCACCAATACCATTAGCATAATTTGTTATGTGGGTAATGGACAGGAAGCCAGTACTGCACCTGTGTCTGCAGTGAGGCAGCATGGAGTGGGTGACCAGAGGGACTGTGCACTTGATGCCCATGGCAGAAATGGCTCCAGGCCAGCTCCATATAAACAACTATGGAGACAGGCTGGTGGCAGCCCAGGATCGAAGTGAGGATGTGGCCACTAGGGTCAGAATTATATGCACCAAGTGCCAACAGCCCCGGCATGTAGGCGATGCATCTGAGTTATAATTGTGACCTTTCATCCAGCTCAAGGCTGGAATAATGGCCCCTGAAAGACTTCTGAGCTGCCTTCTGCCTTTCCTTATAGAGCTGCACCAGGCTAGCTTCAGCAGTGTAAAAAGCCACCCTGGTGCAAGTCACTTATTCTGAGTTCAACCCCTAGGATTGTAGTGATGCAAAACTGTGCACACAGTGTAGACAGGCCTAAATGGTCAATGATTGGGGGGGCAGGCACCTAAGAGAAGCTTTTAAGGGTGTCTTTTTCTTTCTGTTTGTTTATTTAGGTAAATTTCACACAGAGCTCGGTAAGGGCATTTTTTGTTTTGTTTTGTTTCTCTCTAATGCAGTCTTTTCTGTGATATTGAATCCTATTAATACTGCATTTGTCACTGCTTTTGATACTGCTTCATTCTCATCCTTATCTATATGTTTGCTTTCAGAGTGGAGAAGATCCCTTGGTGATGCAGGTAATGACAACTCATATTTAATCCATGGGAGATCCTGCACCTTTCACTGTACAAAAAATAAAGAGAAAAGTGTAATATGATATTTTCCCTGTTCAGAGAAGAGAGGGCCTTGAGATTCAAAGGAGAGAGAGGAATGGATCACCTCAATACACCCTCATTACACGTTGCTCCCATAATTCTGGAAAGAATCCCTGCTCTGAGTAACTGAGAGTATTGTTTCTTAGGGTCCCAGCCCTAGTGTCGGTTAGCAGAATAAGAGTGAGCAGACCCAAGAGTTCAAACCAAGGAGTAACTCTAATCAGTATTCAACGTCTGCTTCTTTTCTCTCCGCCCCTTTTAACTCTCCCCATCAAATCCCAACTTTCTGCTCTTTTTAACCATCTTTTCCTCCATGATTTCATTTCCAAACCCTCTTTCTCCTCCCTCCAACACTAACTTCCTTCTCTTGTAGAAGTTCCTTGCTTGTAAATCAAAGTCTCAATTTTAAAAATGAAATCTGGAGTAATAATTCTCTTTGTCTGGCTTTGATGACTAGCTGCAGAATTTTAATTAGGGTTATATAGTATCTTGTCATTCTCCACAAATCTCAGATATGTGGTAGGATGGAGCAGGCATGATGCTGGCATCAACAAGACATCCAAGCTCAAAGATTTTAAAATTAAGGGAGGGAGGGCACATTAGGGAAAAGATCATTGTGACTATGTGAATGATGTGAGTGGAAATCTCTGGGGCTTCCCTGTGATTCCGAGGTCTCTAGTCCCCTTCATGGGGAGAAGTGGAGGGGAAACATTTTGAGTCTCAGGCTCAGCTCAACAAAGTTTCTTCTTCGGTCATTTGTGTAGGGAGTGACTCTATTGTACATGTTGGTGAGATCTCAGAGCTGCTCCCCATTCAGAGCTAGGTAAATCTCAGAAAAGGAGATTTCCTGATTGTCTCCAGCTGGGGCAGATTCTGTCCATCAAACCCTCCCCCAGGGCTGAGCTCTGCCCCTAAGGCTCTGATTCTCTGATTAATTAATGCTGGTTTGGGGGGTTGGGAGAAGCTGGAAGCTCCGCAGTGGCAGGGAGGGTTTGTACAATCTGTGGGGTTAGATCTCACTGGGGCTCCCAGCCAGAGCTCCTGCCGCAGGGCTACAGTCACCTTCCTCTGTCGCTGCAGGGCTGGCCCCACAGTAATTGTCACACACACGCAGGGGATGGGCAGGGAGAGTTCACAAATCATGACTTTTGATTTTGATTCATGATTTTTAACTTCTGGGGGAAGGTTTGAACCAGAGCGAACAAAGGAAACAAGAGGAAAAGATAAAGTAAAACAAAACTGCCAGAGAATCCTAAAGAAAGGGTGCAAAATAGCTATGAAAATAATGAGAGGAAAACATTCTGAAGAAGGGAACCAGCCAGAGGCAGCGAGAGGGGAAGGGATAAACTCAGGGAGAGAATGGAGAACGTGAGGGGCAACGATCTGTGACAGGGATCAGAGGAGAGTGGAAGAGAAACAGAGAAATTAACAGGATGGGAAATGAGGGCTAGAAAAATGGTGAGTAAAAATGAACAGTATGAAAGCAAAGGGAGAAGAAAAGGGACAGAGAGATTTATAAACCATCCTGAAGATGAGACTGTCACTCATAAATTGTTCTTGACTTTGTTGCCATTTTAGTGTTATTAAAAAAATGTTCCCAAAATCCGCAGGTCTCTCTTCATTGTTGTGGTTAGTGAAGCTGCTTCTCAGCTCCTTTTCACCATGCTGGGTATTTGTGTATTTAGGGTAAATAAAGCATCAAAGACAATTCTGGTTTGTTCTTTTTTAATTTTCCAGCTGCAATTGTGGGGAGGTAGAGCTGTGGGATTTGCTTCTCTTCCTGGTTGTGTCACCCCAGCACCAGCAGCACTATACCTGCATGTGCCTATGATGAGAGCTCTGGTTTTACTGGGATATGTTGCTATCCAACCTGTGCTCTGTCTCTTGTGCTGTCTATGACCATGTAAATCAGGAATTCCTCAGCTGTGCTCTGTGGAGAAGTGGCTGAATATGTGGTGCTGATTCTCCTCTTTGTTCCCACAGGCACTGAATTTATTCAAAGGTGGCTAAAGCGATATGAAATATGTTGTTCACATTTCTTCTGCCCATCAGGAATTGCCATGGGTTCCAGGGAGGTGTTCATGGGGTGGGACTGGCTCCCAGAGACAGTCTCTGGGGGTTTGTCTACACTGGGATGCAGGTGTCTCTCTGCCATTGTGCAGTCTGTGTGTAGACCAGGCAAGTGATGGTTTTACGTCACTGTAACTGGTCAAGAAAAATTCTGTGGTTGGAGAGTGTGGGGGAAGGTTAGGGGTCACTACACTGAGGTGAAAGTATTACTTGCCTCATCTCCAGTAGGGCGGTATAATGAGATCATGACCTCAGGTTTGTGTTTGCACTAAGAAAACATAAATGTTGTGGTGGAAGGATCCTAAATTTAAAGTCCCCTGGTCTGCCTTTTATTTATTTATCGCTGAGAAAACAGTTCTGGGCAGATCCTCTCCTGATGTAAAGTTTCATTGCTACACAGCACTGCTGAGATCTCCCCCAGCAAGTTTACAGTGCATTGAACGGTGCCTCTTCCCCAACACAACTACAAGGGCTAGAACTGCATAAGGAGGAGCTGTAACTTCAGAAGTTGTCCAGTGGTCACGGGGTGAACCTGACACTGGTGACCCAGGTTATATTCTCTGTTTTTCAAGACTCTCTCTGTGTGGCCTCAGGCAAGTCACTTCATTTCTCTGGACATCAGCCCCCATCTGTGAAAAGGTTTGTGTCGGCTGGTGGCACGGTCCAGCCAGCGGCGTCGCAATCCTTGCTCAGGCCCAGGTTCCGAGGAAGGCCACAGCACCTTTCATCGAGGGGAATTAGCTCCCCGTTTAGGAGTCTGTAGCCCCGGCCCCCAGGTGGGCCGGGCATCCCTGTCTGTCTGTAGCCCCCTGGCCCTCACGTAGGGAAGGGCAGCCTTCCAACAGGTGGGGTGGACCAGTAGTCTATTGCCCCGGGCCCTCAGACAGGGTGGGGCAGGCAACGGAGTCTTTAGCCCCCGGCTCGCAAGTGGGGCTGGAAAGTACCAAGGTCCTATGGCCCCCGGCCCTCAAACAGGGAGAGGGGTGGTGAGTAGTCCGGTGCCCCCAGGTGGGGCCGAGCAGACAAGCAGCCTGGTGCCCCCGGTCCTCAAGTAGGTGGAGCCGGTACAGTCTACAGCCCCTGGCCCTCAAGCTGGGCAGGACTGGCGAAAGAGTCAATGGCCCCTGGCCTCAATGGCCTCTGGGCACGTAAGCAGATTGCAGCCCATAGCCCTCAAGCGGGCAGGGCAGGCACAGTGTTCTGTAGCCCCCGGCCTTACAGTCCGGTGGGGCTGGCAAATTTCAGGGTCCTCTGGCCAACAGTGTAGAGGACACCAAGCACTCCCAGGGTAGTTAGGGGAGGGGGACGCAGGCCCACCCGACTCCACTGCGTCCCAGCCCAGGGCCCTATCAGTGGCACAGTGTTTTGTCACTGAGTCGTCGGGGATCCAGCCGCAACACACTGACTGACTCAGTCACACTCAGCCACTCTCTGGTCAACTGTCCCTGGGCTACTTCCTCCCACCCAATCCCAAGGTACCTGCATCCACGTAGCTCCCTCCGGGTCACTGGGGAAGGCGGCGAGGGGGCATCCTGCAAGTCCCTCACTGTCAACTAGTGGCAGGTCTGGAAACGCCTCTGGGTCATCCACAGAGGGTAGCTCCTCCAGGGCAGGGCCCCAGGGGTTCTTCCGGTCCACGGGGTTTGGTCCACGCCGGTGGGTCCTCCACATCAGGCAGCTCCTCCAGGTCAGGGCCAGCCTCACGGGGTTTCTCCCACCCAGCGGGGTCGGGCAGCTGCTCCCAGATCCCAGGGTCCGGCAGCCCTCTCCAGTCACTCGGGCCTGGCAGGTCAGGGAGGCTTTGGAGGCTCCAGTCGGCAATGCGGTTGACCCAACAGCTGCAGGGCCTGGGTCCAGCCTAGACCGCAGCCTCTTGGAAGACACGTCTGCCTCCAGCAGCAGCTTACCCCTGACTGAGCTGCTGGGCCTGCCTTTTATACTTCCCTCCCTGGCCCTGGCTCCACCCATCTGCTTCGGGGTGGCTTGGCCTGCAGGGCCTGGTTCTGTCCAGCGGGGGTGTGGAGACTCTTCCTCGGGCACAGGCTCTGAGGAAGGCTATAGTGTCTTGCTACAGGGTGAGAATGTTTCCCTATTTCACACGGCTGGTGTGAGGATAAATACATTGAAGGTTTGTGTATCACTCAGCTCTTATGATTGTGGAGGCCATAAAAGAACCTAACGTTGCTAGAGGGAAACACACACCCAGAGCTACCTCCCCTGCTGCACTCAGTTTGGGTCCAATCAGTTACTCAAGTTACCCATTAGCAGCAACTCTCAAGTTTCTTCTTATGCCTTAGCCAAGTATTTTACAGTGGACAGCGCCCCTGAGAAGAGAAACCAGAACCCCAGCCCCCTCCCCACCACAACACAACCATCAAGGCAATTCGACCAAACAGAAGAAGGACAAATATTTTTCCTTAGGTTAAAAATAGCAAGAGGGAAAATTCATTACAAACAGAAAGCATCCCTGCTTAATTGGCATCCTTCAGTTCCTACAGGGAAAGGCTCCCTCGATGACATGGGAGGGAGAGATGTCAGGGGAGGAGATGGGGGGTTGATGGTGAAAGGTGGGAAATTGATACAGAAACAAATTTCCCCCAAATTTCTCAAATTAGTTAAAAGTATCTTGAATTGTCCTAAATCCTGTGATGTTGGTCACACCCCCACTGCCATCCAACTGGGAGCCCAGGTCCATCCCTGGCACAGGCTGGGGGCAGTGCTGCGTGGGAGGGAGGAATAGGAAGTACGGGATGATGATGTGGGTGGGACCAGGCTGACAGAGTCCCGGCTGCGCTGCGTCAGTTCTCTGTGGGACCCGGCTGGCTAGACCCCTGCCCAGCAGCACCAGGCAGGCTGGCTCGGCTCAGCGCTGGGATGAGGCACGCTGGGAGCAGGGCACAGACACACAGAGCTCAGACTGACGTGGTGCTGACAGGCAGATGTGGGAGCTGGGCAAGGGTCTGAATTAGTAGCTGGGCTGGAGACCGGAAGATGTGGGGGTGCCTGGGACACAGAATTAGTTAAATACCATTTGGGGCTTCGGGGACAAGCTGGAAACTCTGCCCCAGCAGGAGCGTTTTGTAAGTCTAGCAGGCTAGACACTAGCAATCAATGACAGAACAGACACACTGGATTTATGGCTCATTACAACCAGCTGTAACCCACTAACCCCCTCTTTTTGTCCTATGGCTGCAGTGCTGTTAACAGCCCCTCGACTGTGACTGGTCCTGTCGAAGAGCTGTGAAAGCTGGTCTATCTCCCTAGCACAAGTTGGCCCAATAAAAGAGATGACCTCCCCCACCTTGTCTGTCTATTAACTATATTCATGCAGTCAGGGCTTCCTGCTGTTTCCAGGCTTGTTCAGGTGACAGCGGACCATTACATGCACCTCTAAAAACATTAATTTTGCAGCCTCATAACCAGGGCCAGATTAACCCATAGGCTAATAAGGGTATAGCCTTAGGCCCTCCTATTCCTAGGTCCTACTTGAGGCCCTCCGTTCCATGCTGCAGTAACAGCTGAGCGACGGCAGCGGGGCCAGCGGAAATATATTGCTTTGTACAAATTAATTGATCAAGATTATGAATTCAATGTATGGTGGTTGTGATTTTGTCTTTGTGGGCTAAGTAAATGTTTATGGGGCCCAACCAAACTTGAACTTTGTAGACAGTAGGCCCACACTGGATAATAAAAGCCATGTCAAAAAAGGAGGAGGGCAGAAATAGAAGGAGACCAAAGACAGACGGCAAAGACAAGGTGTCGTGCTGAAAGGTCCTCCTTCTTCCCTAACATTTTTTCCTTCTATTGAGTCCGGTGGGGAGGAAGTCCAGACAAAATCCAGCCCAAATGGACTTGCTGCGTCTGACGAAAAGGGGCAGCCGTCTGTGCCTTCTCTAGCTGCAGTCTCATCCCAGTCTTCTGAAGACTTTCCCAGTGACAGTCATACAAAAATATCCTTCACCACCGATCCAGGCGAGTAGGACATGACTTCTCAAGATCTCAGTGTATATTGGACTGAGAAGGGCCCACAGAATTGCCAGAATGTAGAGGCTGACTTTCATTGACAAAGCGAGAGTACACCAATCAGAATCGTTATCTAACCAAATCAACGTTTGAATAGTGAAGCCTAACAACCAGATGGGCCAGCGAGAATGGCTCGTCTATTCGCCTTGTAAGACAGTGTGCTGTTTTTATTGCCGCTTGTTTTCTGATACCAAAAAGTGGGGAATGTTCAGCGAAGGCTTCCATGATTGGAGGAATACTGCATACATTACCGATCGTGCACTGAGTGAGCAGCATACATGGTCAGTTAGCAACTACCCTGCCCGAAAGAAAGTTAGTGGCAGAATTGATACCCCAATGGAAAACCAGTGTTTGGAAGCTTCTGCTCATTGGAAGAACATTCTCAGGTGCGTAGTCGGAACCATAATTTTTCTGTCTGAGTCTGGTCTGCCATTCCGTGGCTCAGATACGACTGTTGGAGCGAAACACGATGGCAGTTACCTTGGCGGACTAGAGCTAGATCGTGGGGTGTTGTCTGGGCAGCCACCACTGTTCTACCCCAGCCTACGGGAGCCCAGGCGCCCAGCCCCTGTGAGCAGCAGGCTCCTTTGATGTCCTGCTTTGTTGGGGCTTTAGGGGCCTCCCTGGCCAAGTAACTCAAACCTGCTGCAATCCTCCAGCAGGACCCGAGCCCCAGTTCAGGGCCACCGAGGGCACCTCTGACTATGGCGGGCCCAGCATCAGGCCAGCACCGCGCTGTGGGGAGGAGCTGAGAGTTCTGGGGACACATCACTTCCCTCTGTCTCTAATGCACACAGCAAGCAAACGGAGCAGGGCCGTGTCTGTCTGTCTCACTCACACTGAATGGTGGAGCTACCTCAGCTCACACACCACAATCCCCTGACCCAGGGCATTAACACAGAGGTCTAGAGACTCACTGGCTGTCGAATGTGGCGCCATTGGTCCATTTCCAAGGCTGGCCCTGCCCCCTGTGCAGGCCGATCCAGTGGTCAATGACTCCCTTATAGCGCAGCAGGAAAGCCTTAAAGAAAGCAGAGGGACGGCCTGGATCAGCCCCAGCTGTGGTGCTCCCCCCACCCCTCAGGGCCCTGTGCGGCTGAGAATCACAGTCGCACCTTGACAGATGCTCAGTTTATTTACAGGAGGGGCGGGGATTTCCCCCTCCCTCTTGCAAAGCACAAGGTCATCCAGACAGTAAGTATTAACTCTCCCACTCCACACAGCCTGCCCATGTGCTCCCAGTCACCTGCACCCCAAGTTCACCTGGCCTGGGGACAGCTGCTGGGTCTAAGCTCTTTGCACAGACGTCTCCTCTCACAGAGCAGCCGCTGCTCCCCACAGCGAGGTACCAGGAGGGAGAGAGTCAATCTGAACCAGGAGGGGTCCATGCCAAGAGGCCCCCAGACCTCCATCCTCAGGCCAGAGGCAGTGCTAGAGGAGCCTCCTCGTCCTCAGCTGGCTGCTCCTTTCCCACCCCTGAAACAGAAGCGCTGGCCGTGCTCTCAGTAACACTCCACAGTCAGCAGATGCTTCAGCCAGCGCTGCCCTAGAGAGGGCTTCCCCCCTGTTTGGGGTGAGTGGGCGATCCCTGGGATCACACCCAGACACTAGGGCCCCAGCTCCCAGGGCTGGGATTCAGCTGCTGGAAGTTCATTCGCTCTGACCTCCCAGCACGAGATGAGTCACAGCTGCCCCCCGCCCCACAGGGCAGAGCCCCGATTCTACTGCAGCTGTCAGCGCTGTGCCCAGGCCAGCACACTGCAATTAGCGAGTCTCTCACCAATTCCTGCCCGCTGTCAATTCCAGCCAGGGAGGCGCCCAGTGAAGAGCAGTTGCTCCGGCAGTAGGTCCAGTTCTCTTCGGTCTCTGAGAAATAGTGGCATTTCCTCAGGTAAGCGACCCAGTCATCTGGGCACGCAAGGCCAGCAGGGGAACCCAGATCAGCTGATGAACGCTTCGCTGGAGAATGAGAACGTAACACATGGGGTAAGAGTTGCACCTAGAGTTGGGCATTTGTCTGCTACAAAAATAATGGGTTAATTGACCAGTCAAATAGGGCAAAAATGGTCAAATATTGTAAAACACCAATTTATTAGAACGGTAACAGAGAAGAGTGAGACTTTCTGGTCTCCAGTAGGTTTAGCTTTAGATAGATCCTGAGGCCTAATTAAAAAAATTTACCTAAACAGATACTTTAACTCAGAAAAAAAATGAAACAATGAAAGGAAGTTCTGAAAAACACGAGCATGGCTCCATGACGCAATCAAAGAGGCAGGCTGCCTCCTGCACTAGCGTGTTCTTGGACAATTTGACTGCGGCCAAGGCTTGCCAACCCCACTGGGACCCACAGCCAGGGACTGTCCAGTGCAATCCCACACAGGCTGCTGGAAACGTTTGTCACAGTAAATTTGCCTGGCAGTGCATAGTCACCCACTCCCCTCTCCCACGGAGCTGACTGCAGAGAAGTCAGTGACTAATCGTGGGTGGCACAGGGTGTCTCCCATCCATCTCCAGCTCAGATGCCGCATGTTCTGCAGAGCTCCCTGCACATGTAGGGGTGTGACCAACCCTAAGCTCGTACGTTCCACCTCAACCAGTGCCAGTGATGCCCATTGCAATAGCTGCCATTACAGCAGGGACCTGGGTTCAGGGCCCATCTGTACCAGGGCCATCTGCATCAGTGTAATCACGGTGGTGCAGTTACATCAGGGCAAACACCTCCTGCGGATGCGCTGGAGCAGCGCGGTCACTCTGGTAACGTCCTGCAGTGAACTGCACTGAGGCAAGCTCCTTTCTGCACCAGCGCAGCACGTCTGCTTTAGCGATTTGCACCAGCTCAGCTGCACTGATGTCATGACATCAGCACCGAGGATTCCTATCGCAGGCTGCCCGGATTCAATCCCCTCCGCCAGCTGCTAAACTCTCCTGGGGCCCAGTGAGCAGATCCCAGGGCAAGAGAACTCCCACTGTGTGACCATGTTACAGCATCCTCTTCCTCAGATGACTGGCAGATACGGCAGGGTTCAAATGCACTAACAGCCACCCGGTGACCTAGCCTACGCTGTCTGTGCAGACCGGGGCAGTGACCGGTGCTAAGGGACCCTCATGGCCAAGATCAGTGACTGGGGGATTCAACGCTGCATTGACGGAGGTGACGATAACGGAATTCTCTGGCTCATCCAACAACACTGCAGCACCTGTCGCCCGCCCCCAGGCATGCCCTGAAGATGCGGGAAGGCCAAATTGCTAATCTCACAGCGACACAGGGCAGGCAGAGGGCTCATTGTTGTGCTGCCCCTGTCCCACCAGACACCCTGTAAGTGACTGCTCCATGGCGCATGGCAAAGGTGTCCCAAGTGCTCAGAGATCTGCCGGTGGGAAATAACGTCAGTCAGTGCATCCAGCACAGAGAGCCCAGGTGCAGGGTCTGTGTGGGGCAGGAGCAGGGTCTTGAGGAACATCCCCAGGAATCCTCTGTCCCAGGGCAGGAGCCAACAAACCAGGAGGCGAGACGGCAGCTGTGGCACTAGCTCCGGGGAAGGGGCTGCACCGAGCGGGGGGAGGGGGACGCCGACGGGTGGCCGCCTTGGGAGGGGGCGGGAGGACTCGTGGGGGGGCGACGACGGGCGGCCGCCTTGGGGGGGGACTCGCGGGGGGGCACCGACGGGCAGCCGCCTTGGGGGGGGGGGGGGGAGGACTCACAGAGGGGCACCGACGGGCGGCCGTTTGGGGGGAGGACTCGTGGCGGGGTGCCGACGGGCGGCCGCCTTTGGCCAGGGGGAGGACTCGCGGCGGGGCAGAAGGCAAAAAGAACCCAGGCCTGTCCATCAAAACTGTAAGGTCCTGAGTGAATTAAAGACAAAAGCGCCAGGAAGCCAAAGAATACAGAAAACCAGACGTTTATTCACAGAACTCTAATCACTAAAAAGCAAGCGCAGCGGGACCCACAACGGACAGTGGACATCCCTTCCAGGTGCGGGACCCACAACAAAGAGTGGACATCCCTTCAGGTATTACCTGATTTCTCAGGAGCACCCCCAGTGTCCTGGGTGGTGAGAATCCTTTCCATGGATGATCGGTTCCTGTCCGTGATGGCTCGGCTTAGGCTGGGTGCTTTGCCCTTTTATAGACCTTGTCCCCTGCTAGAACTTTCTGTCACCTTGTCAGTGTTTCTCCACTGCCATTGAGGTGGAGGGGGGTTTCCTGCCGTTGAGGGGGGGAGGGGGGAACTAACACAAACCCAGTGCTCAGAGTTGATTAACAGGATGTCTAGACCCGGCCTCCACCAGCTCTTGACTTCCTCCTATGCGACAAGCTAGGTGTCTGTGGTTACGCACCCGGCTCTGAGCCCCACAAAAACCTACACAGAGACTGCCATTAAAGAAGGTAACAGGGTGGAGAGGGGCGCGACACTAGTGTAGACCAGCCTTTAAAGGCTGTTAACTCAGTCTGTTTGCCCTTCTGCCCTCTTCCTTTGTACCATCTCTGGTTTTCCACCTCTCCCTTTCTCCCATTCATTTCCCATTCTCTCTTCTCTCCTCCTCTCACTCTTAGCACCTCCTCCTACTTCAGTTTCCGGTGTGAGTGAGAATAAATAGCTGATGTGCAGAAGACACCTCCCACTGTCAGCACCAGCCCGCACGGAGCCAGAGCAGAGGGAAGAGACCAGAATCGCAGACACTCAGTCCTGCTGCCATGGCCGCAGCCATTCCAACACAGAAAATGAAAGAAGAAGCCACTTGCTCCATCTGCCTGGAGTATCTGACAGAGCCGGTGACCATAGACTGTGGGCACAACTTCTGCCGAGCCTGCATCACCCAGTACTGTGAGCAAAGGGAGCCTGAATCAGGTACCAAGTTCCCCTGTCCCCAGTGCCGAAAGCTGTTCCAGAAGGGGAAACTCCGGCCCAACACGCAGCTGGCCAATATCCTAGAGGCACTGACACAGCTGGGGTTAAAGCCAGGGAAAGCGCAGCAGGAGAATCTGTGTGAGACACACGAGGAGAAACTGAAACTGTTCTGTGAGGAGGATCAAACCCCCATCTGCCTGGTGTGTGATAAATCCAAGGAGCACCGCGCTCACACCGTGGTTCCCATTGAGGAGGCTGCCCAGGAGTACAGGGTAGGAGATGCTGTTTGTCTTTGTTAGTTAGAAACTCTCACAGGCACGTGATTTCCCCGCGTAATAACACTGAGCCAATATTTGCAAACCTGGGTGCTCAATGTCAGGCCTGATTTTGAGAGGCGCTGACTCCTGCAGGCCCGGCTGAAGTCACTGGGAATTGCAGGTAACACGGACTTCCTGCCTGACCCCGGGCAAGTCTAAACTCCAGAATTAAGCTGACC
>NW_027130437.1:0-1520 GCF_026122565.2 Emydura macquarii macquarii | reverse complement strand
TGCGTCACTCTAAAGACTAAAATGCCGCAGCACCCTCATTGTTTTTGCCATATTTAATTTGATAACAAAAGCTCAAAGTGTAGAAGCATCTACATTGTTTTGGCAACGAGGGTTCCGCAGCAGTCTAAAGACTAAAGTCTTTAGAGTGCCGCGGAACCCTGTTGTTTTTGCCATATTGCCTTTGATAACAAAAGCTCAAAGTGTAGAAGCATCTACATTGTTTTCGGCAATGAGGGTTCCACGGCGCTCTAAAGACTAAAGTGTTTAGAGTGCAGCGGAACCCTAGTTGTTATTGCCATATTGGCTTTGATAACAAAAGCTCAAAGTGTAGAAGCATCTACATTGTTTTCGGCAACGAGTGTTCTGCGGCTCTCTAAAGACTAAAGTCTTTAGAGTGCCGCAGAACCCTCTTTCTTATTGCCATATTGTCTTTGATAACAAAAGCTCAAAGTGTAGAAACATCAACATTGTTTTCAGTAACGAGGGTTCCGCGGCACTCTAAAGACTAAAGTGCCGCAGAACCCTCATTGTTTTTCCCATATTGGCTTTGATAACAAAGCTCAAAGTGTAGAAGCATCTACATTGTTTTCTGCAACGAGGGTTCCAAGGCACTCTAAAGACTAAAGTCTTTAGAGTGCGATGGAACAATCGTTATTTTTGCCATATTGGCTTTGATAACAAAAGCTCAAAGTGTAGAAGCATCTACATTGTTTTCGGCAACGAGGGTTCCGCGGCACTCTAAAGACTAAAGTGCTGCGGAACCCTCGTTGTTTTTGCCATATTGGCTTTGATAACAAAAGCTGAAAGTGTAGAATCATCTACATTGTTTTCGGCAACGAGGGTTCATGGCACTCCAAAGACTTGAGTCTTTAGAGTGCCACGGAACCCTCGTTGTTTTGGCCATATTGGCTTCGATAACAAAGGCTCAAAGTCTAGAAGCATCTATATTGTTCTTGGCAACGAGGGTTCCGTGGCACTCTAAAGACTAAAGTCTTTAGAGTACCGCGGAACAATCGTTATTTTTGCCATATTGGCTTTGATAACAAAAGCTCAAAGTGTAGAAGCATCAACATTGTTTTCGGCAACGAGGGTTCCGCGGCACTCTAAAGACTAAAGTGCCGCAGAACCCTCATTGTTTTTCCCATATTGGCTTTGATAACAAAAGCTCAAAGTGTAGAAGCATCTACATTGATTTCGGAAACGAGGGTTCCGCGGCACTCTAGAGATTAAAGTCTTTACAGTGCTGCGGAACCCTCCTTGTTTTTGCCATATTGGCTTTGACGACAAAAGCTCAAAGTGTAGAAGCATCTACATTGTTTTCGGCAACGAGGGTTGACTCTAAAGACTAAAGTGTCGCAGAACCCTCATTGTTTTTGCCATATTGGCTTTGATAACAAAAGCTCAAAGTGTAGAAGCATCTACATTGATTTCGGCACTCCGCGGAACTCTAAAGATTAAAGTCTTTACAGTGCCGCGGAACCCTCCTTGTTTTGCCATATTGGCTTTGACGACAAAAGCTC
>NW_027130436.1:0-1554 GCF_026122565.2 Emydura macquarii macquarii | reverse complement strand
CCAGATCCCAACACAGGGACAGGACACACAGGCACACTGATATTAGAGATAGGAAAGACTCATTAGCTCAATGAATCCATGGCCCTCGGGCCAGAGCAGGGCCTGTTTTCCTCATATTTGCAATTTGCCTTCCCTTTCTCCTTCCCCACTCCCACGTCACAATGCTGGGAAAACCTTGGAAACCATGTTAGCACCACAGCTCCCCAGGGTCACACAGCAAAATGTCTGGGGAAGGTCACATGTTGAATACAAAGCTCTCGGATCAACTTATCAGGAAGACTCTGGAATGATCGATACAGTGGTAACAATGAACCTAAAGTTTTTACTAGAGAAGTCAGATCCCTGGGGACAGGCTGCCTCAGGATAGTGGGGCTGGAATATGGGCCTTTCACTGCTGGGCGCTGGTTACCATTCTGCCCAGGGCAGCAGTGATCAAGAGTCTTTCCCAGTGGAGGGCTGTTTGGAGGCCTGTGTGATCTGGCTGTCTCATTTTCTCTCCCAACTACAGAACTTGCAAAGCCTTAGGGGGAAGGGGTGTCACAAAACATGGGTGCTGCTCTGGCTGGATCTCAGCCCTTCCCTAGCCTATTTCAAGGTCTGCACGGGCCTCTGCAGCCATTGACTGGGGGAGTCACAAACTGCTCCCTCCATCTCTTTGCCAGTTCAGGGTAAATCTGACCCATTGAGCTGACCCTCTCCCAGCTCAAATCTCCACACTTATAACATCAGTTGTTATTATGTGTATTTCAGTCTATGGAGCACAGGGCCTCACTGTGCTGAGCTCTGCAGAGATGCTGGGGAAATAGACCCAAGGGGCTTACAATGAAGGGCCCTGACCCTGCAAACTCTTAACATCCCATTAATGTCAAAGGGATCGATGTGCGGAAAGTTGTATTCACACTACCGTCTTTGCAGGATCTGGTCTATGGTCTGACAAAATGCAAGAGGTGATTGAGACAAACCAGCTGAGGTCTGGAGAGGGGGAAGGGATAATAGGTGGGGGGGAAGTAAATTTGTTTTACAGATTGTATCTCCTAGGTATATCTAATGGCTGTTGATTGCACTGCTGTGAGATCCCTGAATCTGTCCCTCCCTGTCTCTTTCTCTGAATTCTCTTTCTCAAAATTAAAACCAAGCTAGGTCAGATAAGAGTGGGAACGTCATTATAAATCTGATGGAAATCTCATCTCTTTTCTCCTTTCCCGCTCCAGACACTCTGCCATCTGAACTGGAGAGAAAAGGAGGGGAATCTCGAGGAGCACACACACAGGCTGTGATTGCAGGTGGAGTTATTTTTACTTTATGAGAAAATTCTCCTTAAAACATTTTCATGAATTTGTAGGTAAAGTTAAAAGCAAACCAACACCTGCCATGACAGACACAGCCCTAAAATTAAACACATGAAATGCTACCACACCCAATGCCACCTCCTGCTCTCTGCTCTTACATGGCTCTGTCCCCATGTGCATCTTCCTCTCTGTTCCCTGGCCTGGGAGTGGAGGCTGCATTAGGAGGCAGGCTGCCTCAGGGGTTTAAAGTTGGTACCTGCCGCCC